>NW_016690264.1:3347355-3351154 GCF_001604755.1 Lepidothrix coronata
CCTTAAGCTTCTGTGCATTTAATAGTCACATTGGCATGTTAAACTATTTTCTTTTAGACCCAGACTCATTCCAGTGAGTTCCTTAGACAAACCGTTTGTCTAAATATCTCTCATAACGAGTTTTGGACTCTGTACTGAGCAGTAACCATGTTAATCTAACTGCTGACAGCAATATGAGAATCATTGCTTATCTAAAGAATAGGACAACACAGTTTCTGTACCCTTTTTTCAGCCTGAGTGAGAATTGGAGGGTAGGACTGAGTAGTAGATTATAGCATGGCATCCTCCAGATTTAATTGTAAGGAGAATTTTCTAAGGGTACATGAGGTTATTAACCCTTGGCAGCTTCTGCCTATTTGCTGTGGGTGAGGATTAGGAATCATAGAATGGTTTGAGTTGGAAGTGCCTTAAAGATCTTTTAGTTCCAAGCCCCTGCAACAATCAGGGGCACCTTGCACTAGACAAGCTTGCTTAAAGTTCCATCCAACCTGACACTGAACACTGCCAGGATGGGGCAGCCACAGCTTCTCTGGGCAGCTTGTTTCAGTGCCTTGGAGGGAGCTGTTCCCTTCGCAGGAGAAATGAGTGTTGAGAAGACCTTGGGTAAAACCTGGGAAACCAAAGGCTGAGGCCCAAGTGCTCTTGCTTCTGAGATACCAATAAAACCATGCTCTGGGAAGAAAGGTGAGCACAGGTGTTTAAGAGTTCCATGACCTGAAATAGCAAAGCTGAAGAAACCATTTACAAGGATAAAACCTGTCATCATCCTATGAGCAAAAGCATTTCTTATGTTGCTTCGTAGTCTTCATTGGAAGCAGGAAGAGCAAACCACTTCTGTTTGATGAAATGTGTGGTGAAGAACGAATGACTGGAATCCACTGGAATCCTTCAGTAGTGCTGGCATGACTCCAAATGCACAGGACTCAGTGGGAGAATAAAACTCCTTAAAAATGATTTCAAATCTTTTTTCTGGGGACACTTTTCTTGGGAACACTTACAGAAGAAGCAAATGCTGTGCTTCTTGGAATAAAAAGTTGAAATTCTTCCCTTTTTGCCACTGAACATTTCCTTCTTCTGGCTCTGCTCAATCATTAAGTGTTGGGTCTTAAATTTACCATTTCCTGAGGGGAAAAATTCCATGTTCTACACAGAGAAAAGGACTTATTTCTTTGATAGATTTACTTTTAAAAGGGATGAGGAAGAGACTTGCAACAGATTTGAAGTGTTTATAATAGCCGTGGACAGGATGTAGGTGATGTCAGTATGTAGCTTTTCTTAATACAAGTACAGAGCCAAGAGGGACGAGGTGGCACAGGAATAAGGTGCTGTGGAGGTGATCATGAGGCTTAGAATGTGTTTTCAACCCTCACCATTTGTTGAGCTATTTGACCTCTAGCTTGACCTTGAGTACTTTGTCTGCAAAGCTGGTATCAGGTTTGAAATTGGACAATATTTTATGCACTTTGTAGGTGTACTTGGTGAAAATGTAACTTACAGTGACAAAGACTATTTGCAAATCCATCAGTTTTCATTGAAAGGATTTTTTTTTTTAATGGGAAAAATTAAATGAAATTTTGGGTGGTTGTATTTCTCTTACAATTAGCAAAATCTAATCTTTAAGCAAATTGCCAAGAAAATAAGTGGAAAATTACTATTACCACAATGTAGAGAAAAATCCTCTATTCTGTCAAAAGCAATCACTGCTCATTTTGCTTTTGTTCGGATTCATTGCACGAGAATAGGGAACAGAGGTCCCAGCTGAGCCCATGACACCCTGGGATGGAGTACTGGGAGTGTGAGTACTGAGAGACTGTTCCTTGCTGGAGGAACTCCTGATGACACCGACATGGATCTTTTTCAGCTGTGCAGATCCAGACCGAGGGGCGCAGAGTTATTGAACAGGCAAGACAAATACTTCAGAGGAACAGCCAGGCATGTTGTTGTTACCTTGGGACAGGGAATGGATTTGATGACCCTGGAGCCTTTTCCTGCCCTTTCATGTGTGATTTTTAGGTTGGGGCTTCCAGGGCTCTCATAACACAGACTGTAGCTTGGGGCTAAAATTACTGTTGGTTTGTTGTTCTCTATGTTGTTTAGCAGTTTCTGGGATTTTCATAATTGTGAGGGAAGCTTTCTAAAGGCACCACAGTGCTGCCTGTGAGATATTCCTGGCCTTTTGCTCACAGACCGTGATTTGTATTTGCTCTTTTTAGCAGCCATGGGGGTGACCCACAGTAGTGACGGGGATGTGCTGGTCGCTCACCTTTCTGATCTTTTGTCAAAGTATATTTAGTGAGAACAGTGGGGTGTGAGGAGGACATTAGGAGTCTTCCAGCAGGTCAGTGTCAAAGGGGAGAGAGACCATTGCTAAAGTCCTCTATCATAGTCAGTGCAAAAGAGAGGAAGAACAGTCTACCAAGAAGCTGTTGTGTTAGACCTCAAGAGCTGAGCTCTGAGACTGCAAAATTCTCCTACTGAATTGATAAAATAGTAAATGAAAGGGAAAGCAAAATTTTATTGAAATTAACATGAAGTCCCTTTAATCATCAAGCTTAATCCTCAGTAGGAAAGGACTCCAAAATTGATTTAAAATCTCAGTACAACCATCCTCTCTAATGTGAAACAGAGATTCAAGTAAATGAATGATTTGCTTAAAAAATTCTGACTAATCTTGAGAACATTAAAATTAATATAAATGTGTGATCTGAAGTTCTATCCATTTTTGGATCCCATTTCAGTAAGTGCATATAATTTGGAATGGGACTGAAGCCATTTTGTGTGTAAGTGTACAGGGAATACTTTCCAGTACCTTTAATCAGAATGTCAAAGGGAGATCAGCTCCGCTGTTTCGCATAAAGTATGGAAATATCATCCTGCATGAACTGGAATAGAAACAAAACATACTGTAGAGTGGAAAAATGCAACAATTTTCTTGGAGGTGTGGGATCAGTTAAGCGGCTGTTTCCCTGGGGAAAAAACAAATATAAGGTTGTAGGAGCTCCTGGCCACATGTGTGCGTGTTGTAACACATATGACCGTGTCCGAAGTTCTATCATGGAACTGTGCTATGGATTCCAGGATCTGTTGGGATAAGAGAGACCATCTCCCTGTACTCTTGGCTTTGTGGAGAAATGTCTTCTGCTTTCTCCTTCCAATGAAGGGCTCTTTGGACGTTTCATTGCTTCTGCTACAGAATTTTGAGGGAGCCATAATCTTGGAGTGCCATAGAGTATTCAAAGTTCAATTTATTTTTTTTTCTGCAGGAAAAAGTGAGTTAACTACTCAGTTTAGAGATGACATGGTATTTCCTGCTGAACCTCAAGTTTAATCTGCTATGCATACTTAATAAGATACTGTCATCACAGAGTTAAAGGTGCTATGAGGGCACTGTATGCTCTTATATATTAAGTAAATTTTGTATAACAGAGATTGTTACCTTTCACTGATGTGTCTGCACTGTCAGCTCTGTGCTTTTAGTCAGACTGAAGTATTTAGCCTTTAGAAGAAGCAGATATGTGTCACAGGCAGAGAAGGAGGGGGTATCCCTCCCACCTGTGCCCACAGCACCCAGGAACACGTGAGTGCCTTAGGAAGAAAATTCTCTTCACACCATCCTACGTATTACAGATGATCTCTGACGCTTTAGGGCTGGAAGTGGAGAAATCTGAAGAACTCAAGTACATCTGCTCAACTGGGAGAAAGATAAATTCTTCATTAACTCTGGGAGATGATCAGCCCCTGAAATGAAAGAGCTGTTTACAATAATTTTTCAAATGTTGAGCTGGGTACTGAGGAAAGC